>NW_022145599.1:21382654-21395154 GCF_000002235.5 Strongylocentrotus purpuratus | reverse complement strand
AAAATACGAGAGAGAGAAGGAAAATAAGAAAACATGCAAAATAGAAATCTAGAGAGAAAGAAAGGGCGAAGAGCGAGAGAGAGAGAGAGAGGGAGTGAGAGAGTAAGGGTTAATGCCTAAAATGAGAAAATTGTAAACGGAAATGTTGAGCATGGTGAGAGAGAGAGAGAGAGAGAGAGAGACAGAGGGGGAGATAGAGAGAGAGAGAGAGAGAGAGAGAGAGAGAGAGATGGAGAGAGATATGGTGTAAATGTAGTTTTCTTACGAGTAGTTGTGGTAGGATGTGAGGTGGCGGATTCCGTCGTGGACATCGTTGTGGCGTCTTGTGTAGTAGTTGATTCTGAAAAAGAAATGTGATATAAACACCTGATGATACTATCTGGGGGCAAAATAAGTTTATTTTCATTTTTGCCAAACGTTAACAAATCTAACTGTACAAATCATCACATGATATTCAGTTCCTAGCTTGTGACGCCTGAGTCGAGTGGCTGCCGAGAAGAATATGATGCTACACTTTGTAGCAAAGTGAAATTATAATAGAGAAAGAGAGAGAGAGAGAGAGAGTCTGAGAGAGTGAGGGTTAATGACTAAAATGAGAAAATTATTAACGGAAAGGTTGAGCATGGTGATAGAGAGAGAGAGAAAATAGAGATGAGAGAGAGAGAGAAAGAGAGAGAGAGAGAGACAGAGAGAGTGTGTGTGAGAGAGAGGGTTAATGACTAAAATTAGAAAATTGTAAACGGAAAGTTTGAGCACGGTAAGAGAGAGAGAAAAAAAATAAAAGAGAGAAGAGAGAGAGAGAGAGAGAGAGAATGAGCGTTAATGACTTAAATAAGAAAATTGTACACGTAAAGGGTGAGTATGGTGAGAGAGAGAGAAGAGAGAGAGAGAGAGAAAAGAGAGAAGAGAAGAGACAGAGAGAGAGAGAGAGACAGACAGATTAAGAGAGAAAGAGTGTGTGTGTGAGAGTCTGATAGAGTGAGGGTTAATGACTAAAATTAGAAAATTGTAAACGGAAAGTTTGAGCATGGTAAGAGAGAGAGAAAAAAAAATAAAAGAGAGA
This sequence comes from Strongylocentrotus purpuratus, assembly GCF_000002235.5. NCBI lineage: Eukaryota > Metazoa > Echinodermata > Echinoidea > Camarodonta > Strongylocentrotidae > Strongylocentrotus > Strongylocentrotus purpuratus. Next base: position 21,394,091 of record NW_022145599.1, on the reverse strand, counting down.
AGAGAGAGAGAGAGAGAGAGAGAGAATGAGCGTTAATGACTTAAATAAGAAAATTGTAAACGTAAAGGGTGAGTATGGTGAGAGAGAGAGAAAAAAGAGAGAGAGAAAAGAGAGAAGAGAGAGAGAGACAGAGAGAGAGAAAGAGAGAGATATGGTGTAAATGAAGTTTTCTTACGAGTAGTTGTGGTTGGATGTGAGGTGGTGGATTCCGTGGTGGACATCGTTGTGGTGTCTTGTGTTGTAGTCGATTCTGGAGAATAAATAAGATATGAACACCTGATAAAACTTTCGAGGGGCAAAATACATTTATTTTTCACTTTTGCCAAAGTAACGTTACCAAATCTTACTGTACAAATGATCACACGTTATTCAATTCCAAGCTTGTGACGCCTGAGTGGCTGCCGAGAACAATATGATGCTTCACGTTGTAGCAAAGTAAAATAAAAATAGCAATCGAAAGAGAGAAAAAGGGCGAAGAGAGATAGATGGAGAGAAAGAGGGAGAGAGAGAGAGAGAGAGAGTAAGAGAGAAAGAGTGTGTGTGTGAGAGTCTGATAGAGTGAGGGTTAATGACTAAAATGAGAAAATTGTAAACGGAAAGGTTGAGCATGGTGTGAGAGAGAGAGAGAGAGAGAGAGAAAATAAATAAAAGAGGGAAGAGAGAGAGAGATAAAGAGATAAAGATATGGTGTAAAATAAAATTTTCTTACGAGTAGTTGTGGTAGGATTCGAGGTGGTGGATTCCGTGGTGGACATCGTTGTGGCGTCTTGTGTTGTAGTCGATTCTGAAAAAGAAATAAGATATAATTATACACCCGATGATACTATCTGAGGGCATATATATTTATTTTCATATTAACCATTTTTTAACAAATCTTACTGTACAAAATATCATCACATATTATATACCTCACTTAAGAAATCCAGCCATCTGATTGGTCGAATTGCATTCATAAACTTCAACTGTTCCTGTAAAATTCCCGGTAACCATGCTTAAAACATTTCAATATTTTTAATAACCATGGTTATTAAAAAAATAGGTCAGTCTCCATGGTTACCCCATAGGTTTACATGTTAAAAAATGGTTTGAGCGATAGAGAATACCATACGTGTGCGAAAAATTGGTCGGCAATTTCAATACAATTGAATCTCGATCGATCTTACCGACAATTTTATCTTGCATTGTTGACATGAAGACGAAAATTAACTCTCAAAAACAAAAAAACAACATCTGCCGATAGATCTTGATCTAAGTTCGTGCCAATATGCATTGCAAAAGTAAAAGAAGGGTCCGTTTCATGGAGCTTTTGCGAAGCATCCCTCACGCAGAGCCGTTTTCAATCCATTTTAATGTATATATTGGAGAAAACTGCCAAGCATGTTAACGGCGCGCGATAGCCGAGTGGTCTAAGCGTTGGTTTTCGATACACCTCTTGTTGTACGCAAGAGTTCGAATACCGTCTTCGACAAAAATATAAATTATTTTTTATTTTTTATTTTTTAGTCTATTTTTTTTCGGCATATAAAAGTATTAATGACTGCTTTAATATTCGAGAAATAGTTGTTTTCATACGCTCTCGGGAAGGTTACAATTGGGCTATTCCCCTCGGCAAGCCTCGGGGAATAGCACAATTCTAACCTTCCCTTGAGCGTAATAAAACAACTATTTCTCTCAAAGCAGTCATTAATACTATAATATTCAATCCCTAGCTTATGACGCCTGAGTGGCTGCCGAGAACGATATAATGCTACACGTTGTAGCAAATTGATATTAAAATAGAGAAAGAGAGAGTCATGGAGAGACAGCAAGATAAAATACGAGAGAGAGAAGGAAAATAAGAAAACATGCAAAATAGAAATCTACCGGTAGAGAGAAAGAAAGGGCGAAGAGCGAGAGAGAGAGAGAGAGGGAGTGAGAGAGTAAGGGTTAATGACTAAAATGAGAAAATTGTAAACGGAAAGGTTGAGCATGGTGAGAGAGAGAGAGAGAGAGAGAGAGACAGAGGGGGAGATAGAGAGAGAGAGAGAGAGAGAGAGAGATGGAGAGAGATATGGTGTAAATGTAGTTTTCTTACGAGTAGTTGTGGTAGGATGTGAGGTGGCGGATTCCGTCGTGGACATCGTTGTGGCGTCTTGTGTAGTAGTTGATTCTGAAAAAGAAATGTGATATAAACACCTGATGATACTATCTGGGGGCAAAATACGTTTATTTTCATTTTTGCCAAACGTTAACAAATCTAACTGTACAAATCATCACATGATATTCAGTTCCTAGCTTGTGACGCCTGAGTCGAGTGGCTGCCGAGAAGAATATGATGCTACACTTTGTAGCAAAGTGAAATTATAATAGAGAAAGAGAGAGAGAGAGAGAGAAGGGACAGACAGCAAGATAAAATTGGAGAGAGAGAAGGGAAGTAAGAAAACATTTAAAATAGAAATCGAGAGAGAAAGAAAAGGCGAAGAGAGATAGATAGATAGAGAGATAGATATATAGAGAGAAAGAGAGAGAGAGAGAGAGAGTCTGAGAGAGAGAGAGAGAGAGAGAGAGAGTCTGAGAGAGTGAGGGTTAATGACTAAAATGAGAAAATTATTAACGGAAAGGTTGAGCATGGTGATAGAGAGAGAGAAAATAGAGAAGAGAGAGAGAGAAAGAGAGAGAGAGAGAGAGAGAGAGAGAGAGTGTGTGTGAGAGAGGGTTAATGACTAAAATTAGAAAATTGTAAATGGAAAGTTTGAGCATGGTAAGAGAGAGAGAAAAAAAATAAAAGAGAGAAGAGAGAGAGAGAGAGAGAGAATGAGCGTTAATGACTTAAATAAGAAAATTGTACACGTAAAGGGTGAGTATGGTGAGAGAGAGAGAGAAAAAAGAGAGAGAGAGAAAAGAGAGAAGAGAAGAGACAGAGAGAGAGAGAGAGAGAAAGAGAGAGATATGGTGTAAATGAAGTTTTCTTACGAGTAGTTGTGGTTGGATGTGAGGTGGTGGATTCCGTGGTGGACATCGTTGTGGTGTCTTGTGTTGTAGTCGATTCTGGAGAATAAATAAGATATGAACCCAATAAACAGAACACCAAAAAGTAACCTCTTTTGGGAGTGTATTTTAAGTGATTTTAAAGTATAGTGCCTTTTGAACTAGATTTAAACGTTATCGACACGTGCCTTCATTTAAACAAAAAAGGTACTTCTGTTCACGTTTTCATCTAACCTAAAAACCACCAGTTTATCACGCGACTGGAGTAACGTGATTCCACTTACCTCTGTAAATCAAGTGTTTATGACCAAATAACCACTTGACCAAGCAACGAGTTTTTTGTCAGTTAACCGATGGTGGCGATAAATACGTAATTTTTTGGTCTTGTAAACACCTTTATTGATTGGTTTCACAGGTTATCCAAGGTTGATGGTAATAATCACGTTACTTACACCGGCTAATCGTCTTATTGTTCTGTCCGTGAATCTCTGGTTATATTCAACTAGTAATTCTGAGGTGTCTTACACACCTCTTTAAAAGGTTTCAAAGTTACCATAAATTTCTTGGTTATGATCACGTGGCTCAAGCTGATTACTAATCTAAGCTGTGAAAACGTGATATGTAGACGTGAAAATGAGTAATTATTAAGTGTTTCAAAACACCTTTATAAATGGTAGTCAAATTTGCCATAAGTTCCGCGGTGATGATCTCGTGACTCAAACGGATTATTGATCTAAGCTGGTCATACGTGACTTTTAGGTGTGAAAAATTAGTCATTATTAGGTGTCTTAAAACACCTATTTAAATGGTTTCAAAGATACCATAACTTTCTTGGTGATGATCACGTAGTTAAAACTGATTACTAATCTAAGCTGCGCATCCGTGATATTTAGGTGTGAAAAATTAGTAATTATTAGGTGTCTTAAAACACCTATTTAAATGGTAGTCAAAGTTGCCAGCACTTCCGCGGTGGTGATCTCGTGACTCAAACGGAATATTAATCTAAGCAGGGCATACGTGACTTTTAGGTGTGAACAAATAGTCATTATAAGGTGTCTTAAAACACCTATTTAAATCGTAGTCAAAGTTGCCAGCAGTTCCGCGGTGATGATCGCGTGACTCAAACGGATTATTAATATAAGCTGGGTATTCCGTGTTTTCCATGTGTGAACATGAGTTATTCTTGGGTGTCTTGATGGTTTCACAGTTACCATTTAAGTTCCGTGGTGATAATCCCGTGACTGTTGGCATATTTCTATTTTCACCAGTTGATAACTGACTGTTGGCATATTTTCATTGCACCAGTTGATAACTGGAGTGTGCATATTTACAGTTGCACCAGTTGATGACTGAGCGTTGGCATATTTCGAGTTGACCCAGCTGACACCAATTCATTTGCATATTGAATATGGGGTGCGTGCAGATCCATGTTTTTTAAACAATTTATCTGAATTTACAGCATATTTCTTAATTACTGATGATTTAGTTATATGCAATTCATTTCAAAAATACTACAAATATAAATTACCAGTTATTAGGACATTTCGCTACTTCGTATAAATAGTTAAACATGAATAAGGGAAACATTAACTGTGAACTAAAATAATTTCAATAAAGTACAAGTATACGAATTTTTTTCGATTAATTCAATTATGTAAGTCTACTTATTACCAATGCCCTTACATTGGAAATACAGACGTACCAGTATTGAAGTATTGTTGCTGTTCAACTGGTTGGAAGTTTTACCAAATGGTTCTAATGGCTCAGCTAGACCAGTTGAATTATAACTGGCCTGGATCAACTGGATCATTTAGCCCATTTCAATTTCCAGGGTTACCAGATGGCATTAAATGGTTCATCAACTGGACCAGTTGCAACTAGCTTTCTCTTCTGGGATGTTTGCACCCCCCCCCCCCCCACCCAACCCCCTCTTATCCCAAACTGCTTCCGGCGCGCTTGGATCCAAGACACGATGTTCAGAAACGGGATGAGAACGTCATTATTTTGGTTCATTTATTGTGTAACATTTGCGTAATTATTGGGTTGAACGCGGGTTACAGTAACATACTTCCTCTTCGACGTAAATTTCACGTGAATGAAGAACATGATTCATCTCAAGTCAGCCTCGTAATATTCACGTGAATTTCACGCAGATATTTTGACTAAAACTATCACCAACGCTTCACGTGTTTCTGTGACGCGATAATTTCGTTTATGAAGATGTAATTTCATAACCAAACAAACACGGGAGTATTAGGTTTACAAACCATGGTCTCCAAGGTAGGGATAATCACGTTATTATAATGGTGATATTGCAGTGACAATTGCGTGATTTAGTGAACGTGTGTTTCAAGTTACCTAATGCAATAAACGTATTAACACATTTACGTAAATGTCCGGTGTTTGAAGAACGTAACTCTCCTCAAGTCGATACCTTGAAATTGACGTGATTTTCACGTGATTTTGTTTATTGGGAACACCTGATAATACTATCCAGGGGCAAATTACATTTATTTTTCAATTTTGCCAAAGTAACGTTACCAAATCTTACTGTACAAATCATCACATGTTATTCAATTCCAAGCTTGTGACGCCTCAGTGGCTGCCGAGAACAATATGATGCTTCACGTTGTAGCAAAGTAAAATTAAAATAGCAATCGAAAGAGAGAGAAAGGGCGAAGAGAGATAGATGGAGAGAAAGAGGGAGAGAGAGAGAGAGAGAGAGAGTAAGAGAGAAAGAGTGTGTGTGTGAGAGTCTGATAGAGTGAGGGTTAATGACTAAAATGAGAAAATTGTAAACGGAAAGGTTGAGCATGGTGAGAGAGAGAGAGAGAGAGAGAGAGAGAGAAAATAAATAAAAGAGGGAAGAGAGAGAGAGAGAGAGAGATAAAGAGATCGTGTAAATTGAAGTTTTCTTACGAGTAGTTGTGGTAGGATTCGAGGTGGTGGATTCCGTGGTAGACATCGTTGTGGCGTCTTGTGTTGTAGTCGATTCTGAAGAAGAAATATGATATAAACATTTGATGATACCACTCGAGGGTAAATATATTTATTTTCTTATATACCAAACTTTAACAATTCCTGAACAAATCATCACATACTATTGAAGTCCTAGCGTTTGACACCTGATCAGATGATAGATGCAGAGAGGAAGATGTTGCTTCACGTTTGTAGCAAAGTAAAGGTGAAAGAAAGAGAGAGAGAGAGAGAGAGAGAGATGGGGAGACGGCGAGATGAAATTGGAGAGAAAGAGAGAGAGAGAGAGAGAGAGAGAAGGAAAGTGATAGAGGGAGAGAGAGAGAGAGAGAGAGAGAGAGAGAGAGAGCGAGATGGTGTAAATAAAGTTTTCTTACGAGTAGTTGTGGTAGGATGTGAGGTGGAGGATTCCATCGCGGACATCGTTGTGGCGGCTTGTGTAGTAGTTGATTCTGAAAAAGAAATATGATATAAACACCTGATGATACTATCTGGGGGCAAAATACGTTTATTTTCATTTTTGCCAAACGTTAACAAATCTAACTGTACAAATCATCACATGATATTCAGTTCCTAGCTTGTGACGCCTGAGTAGAGTGGCTGCCGAGAAGAATATGATGCTACACTTTGTAGCAAAGTGAAATTATAATAGAGAAAGAGAGAGAGAGAAGGGACAGACAGCAAGATAAAATTGGAGAGAGAGAAGGGAGAGAGAAGGGAAGGGAGCTTTTGAAGATAGTGGAGCGCGTAACAGCTGCTCTGCCAGGCTCCTTTAACTATCTCTATTTTCTCTGTACTGGGTTTCTGCCAACTAGTGATTTTGGTATCATGTTGTTAATGATACTGTACTGATCCTGCTAGACTAGTTTGAACTGATTTTTTGGACTGCTTGTGTCGTGGTTGTGACAACCAATATTCTGTGGTTCTATATACACTTGGAGCACAGCCTGTAGCCATGATGGAGTTACATGCATGCAGTATATAGCCACTGGTCATCTAGCCTATTCTTCTAAGTTCTATTCATGTGTGATCAACTGTGAATAGCCTTTTTAAGCCCTCAATTGAACTGGACTGCATTATCAATGGACTAGACCACATGCAGATTAACAATGACTTTCATTTATATGTTCCTGGTCATCATAGTTGGTCTTGCCTACTCCCTTTCATCGGCAACGAGTAGTGGTACTACAGAAAGTTATACCGTGCTACACAATACATGCAAGTGTAGCTTTTCATCAAAGACAAAATACATCGGGAAAAGGATATCCTACTACCAGACTGCCACATCCACATCTACCTTCCATGTTCAGCTTGTAGAATGTGGGGATATACATCCAAATCCCGGTCCTGATATTCTTCAACAACATCATGAATCAAATAGCGAGGACTGTCTACATAGAAAGAATTCTGTTACATCAAACAGGATTCGGTATGATGTGGACATGTTACGGAGCCTTAACCGCCAGCATTTTCGAGTAACACCAACTGTGTGGAAAACCCTCCACACTCTTGAAATTTGCAAGCACCGTACAAGGCGAAGTCGCAAGGGGGGAAGATGCCGCCGTCGTCGTCTACTGGCACAGTCTACCTTAGCCCCTGAATCAGAACATATTCCAGTTATCATCCGCCCCCGCATACATCAGATGAAAAATAGAGATATCCGATATTCGAAACATGAACTTGGGATACCATTTAATGAACATCGGGAAGTAATAACCATTCAAAGAAATATGGTTCCACACTCAAACTCCTTTACTAATTTTGCAATTTGGAACGCACGTTCAGTGAAGGCCCGCGGAAAGTCTACTGCCATATGTGACTTTGTGATATCAAAACAGCTCCATATTTTTGCTGTCACGGAGACTTGGCTTACTAACTCAGATCGTGATAATCGTGCCCTTGCCGACATTAGGACAACTCTGCCGAACTTTGAATTCCACCACTCTCCTCGTCTTAGCGGAAAAGGAGGTGGGGTTGGTGTTTTGCTACATAAAGGGTTCAAAGTGAGTGTAAATCGGGAATTCACCTTTAAGTCCTTTGAGCATATTGACCTGATGCTAAGGTCATCTGGATCGACGGATCTTCGTCTTGTTGTCATCTACAGACCACCGTCCTCTGCTAGGAAGAGAGAGACTTTAAGTACCTTCTTCAATGAATTATCTACTTTGGTTGAGGTGCTCTGCATCAACCATCAGAGGCTGTTGATAGTCGGTGATTTTAATGTTCACGTAGATGACCCGAATAATGTTGATGCTCAGAGGTTTCTCAGTCTTTTGGATGTTGCTAATCTTCACAACCACATAAAGAGCCCCACGCACTCCAGTGGTCACACACTTGATCTCGTCATATCTCGAGATAGTGATGATCTTGTGTTGACATCATCGACTGATTCGTCTCTACCCTCTGATCATCGGTCTGCAATATGTGGCTTGTCGTTTGCAAGACCGCTTCCTGTCAAACGTACAGTGGTCCTAAGGAAATGCAAGGACATTGATCAACAGGATTTTCAGAAGGACATTCAGAAGTCACAACTATTCACAGATTCTCTGGATGAATGTGGTGACCTTGCTGACCTATATAACGAGGAGATGCAGAGGTTGTTAGATCAGCATGCACCGCTCGAGGAGAAGGAGTTCATCCTTAGACCGCAAGCTCAATGGTACTCGGACGCCCTCAGGAGATCCAAGCAAGAGCGGAGAAGAGCTGAAAGGGCAGTTTACAAATCTGGCCTTCAAATTCACAAGGACATTTACAAGGAGAAGTGCAAGTCCTATTTATTTCTTCTTCGTCAGACAAAAGAGGACTACTTTCTCAAGAAAATCGATCATCGTGATCAACGAGGCTTGTATCGAATGGTTCGGACTCTCTCATCACCACATGCTTCTAGCCAAATACTGCCATGCCATGACTCTCCTGGCCAGCTTGCAGAGTCGTTCTGCAGTTTCTTCGATGAAAAAGTCAAGCGTATACGGCAGGAGCTAGATGCATCCATCTCTGAGGACCTGTCAGTTCCAGTCAAAGATCGGTGCTCCTCGTATCTGACTGAGTTCCACACAGTGTCTGAGGATGAATTAGTCAACATCGTCAAGGGAACATCCAATTCTTACTGTGATTTGGACCCGATACCTACGTCTCTACTTAAGAAGGTGATATCTTGTCTGGCCCCAGTTCTTGTCAAAATAGTGAATACCAGCTTACAGAAAGGAGAGGTGCCTGCATGCATGAAACATGCAATTGTCCAACCTAGACTTAAGAAAGATGGTCTTCCTCATGATGATGTATCGAGCTATCGGCCTATAGCGAATCTCAGTTTTGTTGGAAAGCTGGTAGAAAGGGTCGTCGCCAGGCAGATCAGGGAATACCTAGCTGATCATGATCTCCTTCCTAGCGCCCAGTCGGCATATCGCGAACACTTTAGTGTTGAGACAGCGCTTCTCAGGGTCCAAAATGACCTCCTGATGGCTCTAGATGCTCGGCAGGATGCGGTACTGGTGCTGCTAGATTTTAGTGCAGCATTTGATACGATTGACCATGATCTGCTGCTTGAAAGAATGGAATCCTACTTTGGAATCAGGGGAAGGGCTCTTCGATGGTTTTCCTCATACCTGGAAAACAGAACGCATGTTGTTATGATAAAAAATGCCTCGTCGCAGACCTACCATGATAAGCATGGGGTTCCACAAGGATCCGTCATCGGGCCCCTTGCCTTCACAATGTACACAGCGCCAATGGAAGACATCATAACATCTCATGGTGTAAATGTAATGCTTTATGCGGATGACACGCAAATGTATATCGTGTTCAAGCCTAGTGAACGTGAAGAATCGTTAGAGAAGCTGAAAGCCTGCATAACTGATGTGAAGATTTGGGCAATGAAAAACAAATTGTCTTTGAATGATTCCAAAACTGAAGTTATCCATTTCACATCCAAGTTTCGTCGAGATCCTACCCTATCTAGTGTATATGTCGGTGACTGCCACATTAATCCTGTTCCTTGTGCCAGAAATTTGGGGGTTGTCTTTGACCAGCACATCACCTTGAAAGAACATATAAAAACTGTTTGCAAATCAGCAATGGCAGGAATCAGGTGCATAAGTAAAATCAGATGTTTCCTCTCGAAGCAAGGTGCACTCACTCTGGTGCATGCATTTGTAACAAGCAGATTAGACTCCTGTAACAGCTTGTTGTTTGGACTTCCCGCAATTGACATTTACCGGATCCAGATGATACAGAACATTGCAGCGAGACTGGTCACTCGCACTCCATACCAACAAAGTATAACTAGTACTCTGAAGAAACTACACTGGCTTCCTGTAGATAAGCGCATCATATTCAAACTCTTATTAATTACATTTAAAGCACAACATAGTTCTTCTCCTTCATACCTGACTGATTTGCTCAAACAATACCACCCACCCCGAACCCTCCGTTCAAGCAATCAAGCATTACTTTGTGTACCAAAAACCAATACTATATTCTATGGGGGCAGATCATTTGCAGTTGCTGGACCAAACCTTTGGAACAATCTCCCCAAATTCATACGACAGGCACCCACTGCTGCAACATTCAAATCTTCACTAAAAACGCACCTCTTTGGCCTTAATTAATTAGTTTAAACTATCCTGACTTACGTTCTTTGTTTTTGACCATGTTAGCTATCTCTTTATTATGTTATTTACTATGTTAAGTTAGTCATTTTAGTAGTATAAGATTTGTATATTTCTCTGTGTTGATTCATTTTATGTGATTATAATTATGCTTGTACAGCGCAAAGAGAAACTGATGTTTATTTTGCGCTATATAAATATTGTATTATTATTATTATTAAGAAAAAATTTAAAATAGAAATCGAGAGAGAAAGAAAAGGCGAAGAGAGATAGATAGAAATAGAGATAGATATATAGAGAGAAAGAGAGAGACAGAGACAGAGAGAGAGAGAGAGAGAGAGTGAGAGTCTGAGAGAGAGAGAGAGAGAGAGAGAGAGTGAGAGTCTGAGAGAATGAGGGTTGATGACTAAAGTGAGAAAATTGTAAACGGAAAGGTTGAGCATGGTGAAAGAGAGAGAGAAAATAGAGAAGAGAGAGAGAGAAAGAGAGAGAGAGAGAGAGACAGAGAGACATAGAGTGTGTTTGAGAGAGTGAGGGTTAATGACTAAAATTAGAAAATTATTAACGGAAAGGTTGAGCATGGTGTGAGAGAGAGAGAAAAGAAATAAAAGAGAGAAGAGAGGGAGAGAGAGAATGAGCGTTTAATGACTTAAATGAGAAAATTGTACACCGAAAGGTTGAGTATGGTGAGAGAAAGAGGGAGAGAGAGAGAGAGAGAGAGAGAGTAAGAGAGAAAGAGTGTGTGTGTGAGAGTCTGATAGAGTGAGGGTTAATGACTAAAATGAGAAAATTGTAAACGGAAAGGTTGAGCATGGTGTGAGAGAGAGAGAGAGAGAGAGAGAGAGAGAGAGAGAGAAATAAATAAAAGAGGGAAGAGAGAGAGAGAT